>NC_064851.1:141934715-141942760 GCF_024139225.1 Suncus etruscus
TTCTGACTAATGAGTGTGAACTATCTTTCTACTTCATTAGGTTTTCTGTGATTTCATTCTTTTATTTATTTATTTATTTATTTATTTATTTATTTATTTATTTATTTTTGGTGTTTCTTTTTTAGCCACACACCCAGTGATGCTCAGGGGTTACTCCTGAATATGCACTCAGAAATCTCTCCTGGTTTGGGGGGACCATATGGGACACTGGGGGATCAAACCGCGGTCTGTCCTAGGTTGGTGTTCATAAGGCAAATGCCCTACCACTTGCACCACCACTTTGGCCTTCTGTGATTTCATTTTTAAGTGTTTTAAAGTTATCATGGAATAGGAATCTAACTTCTTTATTTTGTTTTGTTTTCTCACATCTTTTGTTAACTTTATTCCTAGGTATGTGATAGTTTTTGATGCTAGCTAAAATTGTATAAAGTCTTTGATCTCTTTCTCTTCTAATTATTTTGATAAAGCAAAGAGACTGATTTTTGCTCGTTGACTAATATACAGCTAATTTGCTCTATTGACTTGTTTCTAAGAAATTTTTGTGAACTCATTAGTATTGTCAATGTATGTTGGTGTATTTAAGGGATATAGTCAATGTAATTTATTTTATTTTAGGCCACACCCAGTGGCTCTCATGAGTTACTCCTGGTTTTGTGCTCAGAAATTGCTCCTGGCAGGCTGGGGGGACCATATGGGATACCAAGGATTCAACACCGGTCCCTCCCAGGTTGGCACGAGCAAGGCAAGAGCCCAAAGGCTGTGCTGTCACTCTGGCCCCAGACGATGTAATTTTTTGAACCCAGTGTTTTATTACAAATTTTGTAGCAAAAGTTTATAAAATAAGGGACCAGCGTGGTGGCACAAGTGGTAGGGCGTTTGCCTCTCTAGCACTAGCTTAGGATGAACCGCAGTTCAATCCCCCGGCATCCCATATGGTCCTCCAAACCAGGAGTGATTTCTGAGGTCATTGCCAGGAGTAATTCTGGAACAACACTGGGAGTGGCCCAAAAACAAAAAAAAAGTTTACAGAATATGCAAAATTCATTTTAAATATTTTATAGCAAAAAATACATACAAATCATTATGGCATAGATATATTTTAAATAATATTTTATTTAAACACCTTGGTTACAAATATGATTGTGGTTGGGCTTCAGTCACATAAGAGGACACGCCCAATCACCCGTGCAACATTCCCACCACCAATGTCCCAAATATCCCTCCTCCTCCCCTCGCCCCCACCTGTACTCTAGACAGGCTTTCTATTTCCCTCATACATTCTCATTGTTAGGATAGTTCACAATGTAGTTATTTCTCTAACTAAACTCCTCACTCATTGTGGTGAGGTTCATGAAGTGGGCTGTAACTTTTACCCCTCCTCTCTTTTTTCTCTGAAAATTATTGCAAGAATGTCTTTCATTTTTCTTAAAACCCATAGATGAGTGAGACTATTCTGCATCTTTCTATCTCTGACTTATTTCACTCAGCATAATATATTTCATGTACATCCAAATATAGGAAAAGAGACAATTTAATTTTAAGGGATGATTATGACCCCTTTCTAATGGCAGTTGGACTGGGGCATGCTCCCCTGGACTGGGACATGCTTTCCTGGATTGAAATATGCCCTCATGTAACTGACAACTGTCCTAAGTATAAAAAGGAAAGTCTTGCAGTTATTCAGAGGGGCCAGGGTAAAGATTGGACCAGAACCAACCAACTTTGGCTGCCAGAAGCCCCCAAATCTAGGCCTGGTCTGATATAAAGAATCAGCATAATGGTGCACATTTCACCTCTATCCATAACTCTCTCCCTAAACTCCCCAGGAACACTTTAGGCAGTACAAGAAAGGCCATCCTCTCTCACCATTGCTGTTCAACATAGTACTGAAAGTACTTGCTATAGCGATTAGACAAGAAAAATATATCAAGGGAATTCAGATAGGAAAGGAAGAAGTCAAGCCCTCACTGTTTGCAGATGACAAGATACTATACATAGAAAACCCTAAAGACTCTACCAAAAAGCTTTTAGAAAGATTAGATTCATATAACAATGTGGCAGGCTACAAAATTAATACACAAAAATCAATGACCTTTTTATACCCCAATAATGATAGGAAAGAAATGAACAATAAGAAAACAATCCTATTCAGATTAGTGCCACATATCTTGGAGTCAACTTGACTAAAGACGTAAAGGACCTATACAAGGAGGTGTGCAGAAATAAATGGAAAATAAATTTTTATTACCGCTTTCTCTGGCCTCTCTCTTTAGGGCTGCTAGGGCAGCACCTCTTGTGGAATATAATCATTTCATCTGCAAATAAAGATTATTTGTCTTGCTATTTTCCAATTTGATTCCCTTTGATTTCTTTTTCTTGCTTCATTGCTGTTGCTAGAACTTTCAAGTCTATGTTGGATAAATGAGGAGATAATGGACATCCTTGCCTTGTGCCTAACTTCCATGGTAATGTTCTCAGTTTTTTTTATAATTAATACACATCATTGTTAAACATTTTTTAAAAGAAAAATAACATCATCTACGGGCTCTTTTACAGATAACTGTTACTATCTCAAGGAACATTTGTTCCACTCCCATTTTGCTGAGGGTTTTATTCATGAATGGGTGTTGGATCATGTCAAATATGCTCTTTGCATTGTTTATGGAAAAATATTATTTTTAACATTACTTAAACTGTGGTATATGGTGTAAATTGGTTTACATAAATTGAACCAAAATTGCCACCCTGGCATGAAACCCACTAGATCATGATTTATCATTTTGATGTGCTATTGGATTTGAATTAGTAACAATTTGTGTATTTTTTCAACAATGCTTATGAGAATTTCTGTATTTTTCTCATAGTAATATCTTTGTCTTAGAATCAATGTAGGGATCCCATACCCATCTCCTCTAGTGTTTTCGTAGAAATCAATGGGAATAATTACTCTCTTAATGCTTGATAAAATTTCCTGTAAACCCATCTGTGTATGGGCATTTATGTTGGGGAATTTCTTACTTACTGATGTATTTCTTGCCTCTGATTGGCCTGGTTAGGCTATGTACTTCCTCATCATTCAGTTTTGGGAGATTATTTCCAGAAATCTATGGATTTCTTCTAGATTCACTAGCTCAACCAATTTTTTTAAAGAAAGCTTTCATTATGTCCTTGGTTTATAAGGTGTTTTGTAGTAATATGTCCCCTTTCATTTCTGATCTTACTTATTTCTTGTTAGTCTGGAAAGGTTTTTTATATTTTGTTTATACTTTGGAAAAATGGCTCCTGGTTTCATTGATTCTTCGAATTGTGTTCTTGGTTTATATGTCGCTGATTTCTGCTCTGGTTTTGGGAACAGTGTCAAGACAGACATCATAACTAGTAATTTTCTGACCCTAAGGGGCCTGTGTTCCCACATTGGTAGCCTTGACATTCATATTCAGCTATTGGAAGTCAGGTTCCATGCACAGTATGATGTTTCTAATCCTTCTTCTTTTTTATATTTTTCTTCACAAAATTATTTATGGTACGTAATGACAATGAATGAGGGGCATTCCCACCACCAGTGTTGCCCTCCCTCCACCTCCATTCCCAGCATGAATCCCATATCTCCTTCCTTTTCCCCCCAGAATACTAGTGTTACTGGTCTCCACTTTACAGCTTGTTGTAGATTATCTATTCTGTTGTCATTTGAGATAAAATGGATAAGAAAAAAAGGAAGGAAAAATTTGTTAGCAACTACCAAAAAAAGAAAAATAAATCGCCAAATAATAACCACAGGAGTGAAAAGGGAAGAAAAAAGTAGAAGAAAAAGAGAAGGAAAATAAAGTTAAAAACTAACAAATCAAAACAAAACAAGAAAAAGATGCTGGAGTGGCAGGGTTTGGCATTCCCTCCACTTTTTTTTTTGCATAGGCACAGTAAGCATTGGGGGAGAATGGGAATTCCCGTGGCCTAGGAGATTCAGGGCTTCTCCATCCTTGAAGCATACCATCATGGAATCAACCCCTGACTCCATAGATACTCATTACCTCAGCCCTCATTACAGGGCTTTTTCTGTGGTGCCAGGACACTTTCCTCTCAGTTGTGGGTGAGAAAATGAGGCCACTGTAGCTAGCGGTCTTGGTATTAGCGCAGGTCCTAGAACAGGGTCTTAGGTTAGAGTCTTTACGGTTCTAGAGGTACTGTTCCATCATTGTTGTTGTGTTCAGTCTTCTGTAAGAGATGCTCCCTGTTTTCATTCAGTCCCTAAGCCAACGTATCGGAAGCTTGAACAATTCTGCAGTGATTTTTGAGTTTTTCCCATTGCTTTTTTTCTTCTGTTTTCCAAGTGCAAAAATACTCATTTCAGAGCTGTAAATGTTGTGTTCTTATGAATCTTCTTATTCATTTCTGACTTTGTTGTGCCTTTGATTTTATCCTATTTTGTGAATACTGCTTATATTTTTTATCTCTTCATCTCATTATTTGATTCACCTGCATTCTTTAAGTTTCTCCTTCTTTCTTGAATGCTCTTTGCTGCAGGTTGAACAAAGTTTCATCTCATTATTAGATTCACCTGAGTTCTACAAGTATCTTCTTCTTCCTTGAAAGTTCTTTTCCGAAGCTTGAACAACTGTGCAGAGATCTGTGAGTTTTTCCTATTGCTTTCTATTTTATTTGGCTTTTTACATGCATAATTACTCATTTCAGAGCTGAAAATGTTGTGTTCTTCATGAATCTTGTTGTTCATTTTTAAGTTTGTTGTGCCTTATTTCTATTCTAATACTTTGTTATACTGCTTTGTGTTTAGTATTTCTTCATCTCATTATTTGATTCACCTGCGTTTTTTAAGTTTCTTGTTCTTCCTTGAAAAATCTCTGCTGAAGTTTGAATAACTGAGCAGTGATCTCTGTGTATTTCCTACAGCTTCTTTTGACTTTTGCTTTCAGCATGAAAATGAGTCATTTGAGAGCTGAAAATGTTGTGTTCTTCATGAATCTTCTTATTCATTTTTGAGTTTATTGTGCCTTTGTTTTTATTCTATTTTGTGAAAACTGCTAAGTATTTTTATGTCTTCGTCTCATTGTTTTATTCACCTGTATTCATTATGTTTCTTCTTCCTTGAAAGTTCTTTCCTGAAGCTTGAACAATTCTGCAATGATTTCTGTGTTTTTCCCATTGCTTTTTTTTTAAATTATTTAAACACCTTAATTACATACATGATTGTGTTTGGGTTTCAGCCATGTAAAGAACACCACCCATCACCAAGTGCAACATTCCCATCACCAATGTCCCAAGTCTCCCTTCTCCCCACCCGACCCCCGCCTGTACTCTAGACAGGCTCTCCATTTTCCTCATACATTCTCGTTATTTGGACAGTTCAAAATGTAGTTATTTCCCTAACTAAACTCATCACTCTTTGTGGTGAGCTTCCTGAGGTGAGCTGGAACTTCCAGCTCTTTTCTCCTTTGTGTCTGAAAATTATTATTACAAGGGTGTCTTTCATTTTTCTTAAAACCCATAGATGAGTGAGACCATTCTGCGTTTTTCTCTCTCTCTCTGACTTATTTCACTCAGCATAATAGATTCCGTGTACATCCATGTATAGGAAAATTTCATGACTTCATCTCTCCTGACAGCTGCATAATATTCCATTGTGTATATGTACCACAGTTTCTTTAGCCATTCGTCTGTTGAAGGGCATCTTGGTTGTTTCCAGAGTCTTGCTATGGTAAATAGTGCTGCAATGAATATAGGTGTAAGGAAGGGGTTTTTGTATTGTATTTTTGTGTTCCTAGGGTATATTCCTAGGAGTGGTATAGCTGGATCGTATGGGAGCTCGATTTCCAGTTTTTGGAGGAATCTCCATATCGCTTTCCATAAAGGTTGAACTAGACGGCATTCCCGCCAGCAGTGGATAAGAATTCCTTTCTCACCACATACCCGCCAACACTGTTTATTCTCATTCTTTGTGATGTGTGCCATTCTCTGGGGTGTGAGGTGGTATCTCATCGTTGTTTTGATTTGCATCTCCCTAATGATTAGTGATGTGGAACATTTTTTCATGTGTCTTTTGGCCATGTGTATTTCTTCTTTGTCAAAGTGTCTGTTCATTTCTTCTCCCCATTTTTTGATGGGGTTAGATGTTTTTTTCTTGTAAAGTTCTGTCAGTGCCTTGTATATTTTGGAGATTAGCCCCTTATCTGATGGGTATTGGGTGAATAGTTTCTCCCACTCAGTGGGTGGCTCTTGTATCCTGGGCACTATTTCCTTTGAGGTCCAGAAGCTTCTCAGCTTAATATATTCGATCTGTTAATCCTGCTTTCACTTGCTTGGAGAGTGCAGTTTCCTCCTTGAAGATGCCTGTAATGTCCTGGAGTGTTTTGCTTATGTGCTGTTCTATCATATGGTTTTGGGGCTGATATCGAGTTCTTTAATCCATTTGGATTTTACCTTCATACATGATGTTAGCTGTGGGTCTAAGTTCAATTTTTTGCAAGTGGCTATCCAATTGTGCCAACACCACTTTTTGAAGAGGCTTTCCCTGCTCCATTTAGGATTTCCTGCTCCTTTATCAAAAATTAAGTGATTGTATGTCTGGGGAACATTTTCTGAGTATTCAAGCCTATTCCACTGATCTGAGGATCTGTCCTTATTCCAATACCATGCTGTTTTGATAACTATTGCTTTGTAGTACAGTTTAAAGTTGGGGAAAGTAATTCCTCCCATATTCTTTTTCTTAATGATGGCTTTAGCTATTCGAGGGTGTTTATTGTTCCAAATGTATTTCAAAAGTGTCTGATCCACTTCTTGAAGAATGTCATGGGTATCTTTAGAGGGATGGCATTAAATCTGTATAATGCCTTGGGGAGTATTGCCATTTTGATGATGTTAATCCTGCCATTCCATGAGCAGGGTATGCGTTTCCATTTCCGTGTGTCCTCTCTTATTTCTTGGAGCAGAGTTTTATAGTTTTCCTTGTATAGGTCCTTCACATATTTAGTCAAGTTGATTCCAAGATATTTGAGTTTGTGTGGCACTATTGTGAATGGGGTTGTTTTCTTAATGTCCATTTCATCCTTATTACTATTGGTGTATAGAAAGGCCATTGATTTTTGTGTGTTAATTTTGTAGCCTGCCCCCTTGCTATATAAGTCTATTGTTTCTAGAAGCTTTTTGATAGAGTCTTTAGGGTTTTCTAAGTAGAGTATCATGTCATCTGCAAACAGTGAGAGCTTGACTTCTTCCTTTCCTATCTGGATTCCCTTGATATCCTTTTCTTGCCTAATCGCTATAGCAAGTACTTCCAGTGCTATGTTGAATAGGAGTGGTGAGAGAGGACAGCCTTGTCTGGTGCCAGAATTTAGAGGGAAGGCTTTTATTTTTTTCCATTGAGGATAATATTTGCCACTGGCTTGTGGTAGATGGCCTTCACTATATTGAGGAAGGTTCTTTCCATCTAGCTGAGAGTTTTGATCAAGAATGGGTGTTGGACCTTATCAAATGCTTTCTCTGCATCTATTGATATGATCATGTGGTTTTTATTTTTCTTGTTGTTGATATTGTGTATTATGTTGATAGATTTACGGATGTTAAACCAGCCTTGCATTCCTGGGATGAAACCTACTTGATCGTAGTGGATGATCTTTTTAACGAGGAATTGAATCCTATTTGCCAGGATTTTGTTGAGGATCTTTGCATCTGCATTCATCAGTGGTATTGGTCTGTAATTTTCTTTTTTTTGTAGCATCTCTGTCTGGTTTAGGTATCAAGGTGATGTTGGCTTCATAAAAGCTATTTGGAAGTGTTTCTGTTTGTTCAATTTCATGAAAGAGTCTTGCCAAGATTGGCAGTAGTTCCTCTTGGAAAGTTTGATAGAATTTATTAGTGAATCCATCTGTACCTGGGCTTTTGTTTTTCGGCAGACATTTGATTACCGTTTTAATTTCATCAATGGTGATGGGGTTGTTTAGATATGCTACATCCTCTTCCTTCAACTGTAGAGGATTATAAGAGTCCAAGAATTTATCCATTTCTTCCAGGTTCTCATTATTAGTGGCGTAGAG